>NC_057806.1:204548013-204558612 GCF_018294505.1 Triticum aestivum
GTGAGGCAGCGCGAGGGAACGGGCTGCGGGGGCCTCTCGTGGGCCGAGCGGGCCGGGCGGCGGCGCGGCGAAGTGGGGCGCCGGGTGGGACAGGTGGCGGCTCGCGATTGGTCGGTGGCGGCGGTGCGACGTGTCTGGCTAGGTTCCGGACATGTCCGGCGGCTAGAGAGGGGCGGATCTAGGGTTTAGGAGTGTTTTGACCCGGAAATTTTGTGGAGGGATCTATATATAGAGGTAGAGGGAGCTAGGAAGCTCCAAATGAGGTGCGGTTTGCGGCCACGCGATCGTGATCGAATGCTCTAGATAATGGAAGGGGTTTAGGTGGGTTTTGGGACACTTTGGAAGGGTGTTGGGCTGAAACATACACGAGGCATTTTCGGTCCCTCGGTTAACTGTTGGAATATCAAACGAAGTTCAAATGGCACGAAACTTGACAGGCGGTCTACCGGTAGTAAACCAAGGCCGCTTGGCAAGTATCGGTCCAATCCAGAAACGTTTAACACCCGCACACGAAAAGAGGTAGAAAAGGACACCAGAGGACATAGGAGCGCCGGAATGCAAAACAGACAACGGGGAAAATGCTCGAATGCATGAGACGAACACATATGCAAATGCAATGCACATGATGACATGATATGAGATGCAAGACAAAGACAAAACACACGGAGACAAAAACCCGACAACGAGAAAATAAAATAACTTAGTGCCGGAAACGACAAGAGTTGGAGTACAAATAAGGTAAATTACATCTGGGGTGTTACAACACTCCACCACTACGAAAGGATCTCGTCACGAGATCTAGGACTGGAAAAACTCCGGGTAATCAGAATGGAGGTGATCCTCGCGTTCCCAGGTGGCTTCACGGTTAGAATGATGTGACCACTTGACTTTGAGGAATTTGATAGACTTGTTGCGAGTCTTGCGCTCAGTTTCTTCAAGAATAGTGACTGGGTGCTCATGATAAGACAGGTCTTCTTCGAGACCAATATCTTCGAAGTTGATAGTGCGATCAGGAGTCTTGAAACACTTGCGGAGTTGAGACACGTGAAACACGTCGTGCACGTTTGCAATGTTGGAGGGAAGCTCAAGTTGATAGGCGAGATTGCCTCTCTTCCTGACGATCTTGAAAGGGCGACGTATCTAGGGGCAAGCTTCCCTTTGATACTGAAGCGACGAGTACCTTTCATTGGAGAGACGCGGGGGTAGACATGGTCTCCGATCTTGAAAGCCAAGTCACGATGCCTGCTATCATAGTAACTCTTCTGGCGCGATTGCGTGGCTTTGAGATTATCATGAATGACTTTGCACATCTCTTCTGCCTCTGTGATCAAGTCATTGCCAAGAAGTTGACGTTCACCAGTCTATGACCGGTTAAGAGGAGTATGACACTTCCTGCCATAGCGAATTTTAAATGGGGCCTTGCCCGAACTCGCTTGGAAGCTGTTGTTGTAGGAGAACTCGGCATATGGAAGACAATCTTACCACTTCATACCGAAAGAGATGACGCAAGCCCTGAGCATATCTTCGAGAATTTGATTGACTCGCTCGACTTGGCCACTAGTTTGAGGATGAAAAGCTGTGTTGAAGCGAATGTTGGTGCCCATGGCCTTCTGAAAAGAATCCCAGAACTTGGACGTGAAGATGCTACCATGATCTGAAGATATCAATTGCGGAATGCTGTGCAGAGAGACAATCCGGGAGGTATATAGCTCTGCCAACTGAGCTGCTGTGATGGATTCTTTGATAGGAAGAAAATAAGCCACTTTAGTGAGTTTGTCGATGACAACGAAGATAGCATCATTGCCACGCTTGGACTTTGGAAATCCAGTCACGAAGTCCATCTCAATGTGGTCAAACTTCCATTCTAGAATGGCAAGAGGTTGGAGGAGACCAGCTGGTCGTTGGTGTTCTGCCTTCACTCTTCTGCAGACATCGCATTCATTCACGAACTGAGCAATCTCGCGCTTCATCCGAGTCCACCAATACGACTGCTTGAGGTCATGGTACATCTTTGTACTTCCAGGGTGGATAGAGAGGAGTGAATTGTGAGATTCGTTCATAATGACTTTATGAAGGTCACCTTTAGGCACAACAATGCGATCCTCGAAGAATAGAGTATCCTTGTCATCAGGGCAATAACACTTGTACTTGGGTTGACTCTTGGCAATCCCAATCTTCACCTTCTTCACCATAGCATCAAGAAGTTGAGCCTCGCGAATCTGATCTTCCAAAGTAGGAGAGACTTGGAGGTTGGCGAGGAAACCTTGATGAACAACTTGAAGATTGAGTTTGCGGAAAGCTTCACAAAGCTCTGGCTGGTAAGGCTTGAGAATCAGATTGTTGCAGTAAGCCTTCCTGCTCAATGCGTCAGCAATTACATTGGCCTTGCCTGGAGTATATTCGATACTCGGATTATACTCTTGAATCATTTCTACCCAACGAGTCTGCCTGAGGTTGAGATTAGTCTGAGTGAAGATGTACTTGAGACTCTTATGATAAGTGAAGATGTCCACTTTTCTTCCCAATAAGAGATGTCTCCAAGTTAACAGAGCATGAACAACTGCCGCCAACTCGAGGTCATGAGTGGGGTAGTTCTTTTCGTTGTGCTTCAACTAGCGAGAGGTATAGGCCACAACTTTCTTCTCTTGCATCAACACTGCACCAAGACCTTGAAGGGAAGCATCACAGAAGACCTCAAACGGGTTGGATTCATCAGGAGGAGTCAGAACTTGAGCAGTGATGAACTTCTCTTTCAGGGTGTTGAAAGCGATGTCACATTCAGGAGACCAAATGTACTTCATGTGCTTCTGCAAGAGGTTGGAAAGAGGCTTCACGATCTTAGAGAAGTTCTCAACGAACCTTCGACAATAGCTTGCGAGACCAAGGAAGCTGCGGAGTTGCTTCATATTCTGAGGTGGTTCCCAATTCACAATTGCAGACACCTTCTCAGGATTCACCGCTATGCCCTTGGAAGAGATGATATGCCCAAGGTAGAGAACCTCATCAAGCCAAAACTCGCACTTTGAAAACTTCGCATAGAACTGATGTTCTCTGAGCTTATCCAGCACCAAACGCAAGTGCTTGGCATGATCCTCCTTGTTCTTGCAAAATACCAAAATGTCATCGAGGTAGACCAAGACGAAGTCATTTGTGTAGGCGTTGAAGATGAAGTTCATCATGCGAGAGAAATTTAGCGGAGCATTGACGAGGCCAAAAGACATGACAGTGTATTCATATGAACCATAGCTTGTTCTGAATGCTGTCTTAGGGATATCTTGTTCACAAATGTGAATCTGATGATAGCCCATACGGAGATCAAGCTTGGAGAATACTTGAGCACCTTTGAGTTGTTCAAAAATCTCGTTGATGTTGGGAAGTGGGTACTTGTTCTTTATGGTCTTCTTGTTAAATGGATGGTAGTCGACACAGAGTCGGTCCGTTCCATCCTTCTTCTTCACAAAAAGAACTCCACAACCCCACGGAGAAGAACTAGGTCGGATGAGACCCATTCGCTCTTGAATATCGAGTTGTTTCTTCAGCTCCTTCAACTCTTCAGGTCCAAGCTTGTAAGGACATTTGCAAACAGGTTCCATGCCAGGCTCAAGATCGATGACAAACTCAACTAGCCGGTGCGGAGGCATTCCTGGAAGCTCTTCTGGAAAGACGTCTTGATATTCGCAAACGACTGGAATTTGAGAGATGGCATACAACTCGCCCTTCTCATTGAGAGAAAACAATCGAATGGTATCATCCCTTGCGGCAAAGACAATTACATCCTCAGACGAATGAGTCAATTGAATCTGCCTGGCAGCACAATCAAGATGAGCCTTGTGCTTAGAAAGCCAGTCCATTCCAAGAATAAGATCAATATCCGAGTTACCAAGGACCACTGGACAGGGTAGAAACTTATAGTCTCCCAACGTGATAGTAACATCCGGGATGCAATTGTTAGATGTCATTTGCTTGCCCGGGGACACAATCTTCAACAGGAAAGGAATCTTTTCGGTCACAAATTCGTGCTTGGCAACAAATGGTGTAGAAATAAAAGAAAGCGATGCACCAGTGTCAAAGAGAAGTTTTGCAGGAACATCGTTAACAGGAAGGTTACCCATAATCACATCTGGCGAGTCCTCTGCCTGAGCTGCGTTCAACAAGTTGACCTTGGCGTGCTTGGGATTATGCTTGGCCACTGCGGTACTGGCAGATCTCACAGGAGGAGGAGGAGGAGGAAGACACCTCTGATTGAAGCATTTGTTGGCATAGTGACCCTTCTGCTGATACTTGTTGCACGTGACCTCCGAACGCGGACGGTGATACGGAGCACTTGATCTTGGAGCTTGAGACGAAGTCTTGTTCTGAAAGCCTGGGTTGGGTGGGTGGGAAGATACATTACCACCTTTGATCTTCTGCTGATAAGGCTGACGGAACGGAGGAGGAGGCAGCCAATACTTTTGCTGCTTAGAAACCACTTGAGTTGAGGAAGAAGAAGTCACATCTCTGACTCGCTTCTTCGACGCATCACACTTTAGTTGGGCAGCCTCTTGCTTCATTGCCATGTTGTAAAACTCATCATACTTCTTGGGCTCAACAAGGACGAGAGCTAGTTGGAGATCTTCTCTGAGGCCACCTCTGAACTGATATATCATGCTCTTCTCGTCAGGGACGTCCTGCTTGGCGAAGCGAGCGAGCCTCTGGAATAGAATGTTATACTGATAAACAGACAAGCTGCCTTGCTTCAGGTTGCGGAATTCCTCATGCTTGCTTTCAACATCACTCTGAGGAATGTGATGAGCTTTGATGTCTTGATGAAATTCATCCCAGGTAATCACATGGCCTCCTCTGGAATCTTTGTGTTGCTGAAACCATTCTGCAACTTGGTCTTTGAGTTGGAGGGAGGCAAACTTGACAAAGTCTTCAGGCCTGACGTTGCTGCACTCGAAATGCTTGCAGATATCCACGAGCCAATCATCAGCGTTGAGGCCTCGACACAGTTGCTGAAGGTCTTTGGCTGGTTAGCAAGGAATTGGTTGAGTGTAGCAAACTGAATCTGATTGTTGCCATGGCCATGATTCCCTTGGTTGCGCTCTTGCAAGAGCTGCATGATCAGCTGCGTGTTTGCATTGGTTGCGGCCATCACAGCTTGCCATGCCTCCGGAGCTGGAGGTGGTGGTGGCGGATCAGGATTCGGAGTCGTGCGTGCTGGAGGAGCCATCCTGGAGAGGGTGACATCCATTAGCATCTTACAGACAAATATTTAAGCTGAATCAAACGGATTGAAAATGCAACATATAGTCTTCACATCCGAACAAAATGAACGAATGCATTCCAATCGAAATGGTCACATTTCCATAAATTATGAAGCCACTTAGATAGAGGTAGAAGAATAAAACAACAAGGTACGGACAAGAACAAATACTTGGTGAGGATTACCCAATCCCAAACCAAATATCCGTGGAAGAAGTACTAGAGCTACAAGAATTCCCACCTATGAAACTCCCGAACCTTTCCGGTTATGCAATCAGGTGTTGGGGATACAGGGGAAGCATAATATCTCACCCAAAGCTAGAAAATCCTACATCCAGCTGTATCCATCCTTGAACACATAACCAAGAAAGCTTTGGAAATCATTTACCTCAACCTTCGAAAAGCATCCATTATACGAGTTATGGCAATACTCCCGAACTCCCGCCCCAGTACTGGGTGGCATCGAGCTTATCTCACCAACAACTGCATAAAAGAGATTTTCGATGTCGGCGAAACTCAGGTATTCCAGAATTGCAACGATAAAATTGTGACGACAACACCTCGGAGCTCAACTCCCCGGGACACTGCCACAACCCCTAAATGTCAGGAGGCACCAAGAACAATGTTCTCGTCACAAAACCATCGGAACGATTCCAAGATACCCGCGTGATCCTAAACTTTTTTAGTGAAATTTGAGAAGAGAAGAGTCAAAGCTCTATGTCAGGATGCCTCACCAGAGCGACGAAGGGACTGAGGAGTAAAAAGAATTCCTAACTCTCTGATATATATAATTCCTAAATGACTCAAAACATTTTTCTAGACTCAACAACGCCAATGATTCGATCAAGCAGGGGGCTCCTAAGGTCGGGGAAGACTCTGATTACCAACTTGGAACGTCCTCGATGCGGCAATATCTCCCACGTGTCGAAGCACGACTTAGAGGCATAATCGCATTGAAAGCAATGACACAAGTGAGGTAATCTTCACAACAACCCATGTAGATAAGTAAAGGGAAAGGTACACAGTTGGCTTACACTCGCCACGTCACACAAATACATAAATAAGTCATTACATTCATCCAATACACTCAAGGTCCGACTACGGAACCAAAATAAAGATCAACCCCCAGATGTGACAAAGTCCCCAATCGCCCCAACTGGGCACCACTACTGATCATCTGGGAAAGACACGTAGTAACGACGAGAGTCTTCATCAAACTCCCACTTGAGCTCGGTCATATCATCTGGAACGGTATCATCGGTCCCTGCATCTGGTTTTGGAAGTAATCTGTGAGTCATGGGGACTCAGCAATCTCACACCCTCTCGATCAAGACTATTTAAGCTTAAAGGTAAGGCGAAAGGTATGATGTGGAGCTGCAGCAAGCGACTAGCATATATGGTGGCTAACATACGCAAATGAGAGCGAGAAGAGAAGGCAAAAGCACGATCGAACAACTATGATCAAGAAGTGATCCTAGAACAACCTACATCAAGCATTACTCCAACATCGTGTTCACTTCCTGAACTCCGCCGAGAAGAGACCATCACGGTTACACACGCGGTTGATGTATTTTAGTTAAGTTAAGTTTCAGGTTTTCTACAACCGGACATTAACAAATTCCCATCTGCCCATAACCGCGGGCATGGCTTTCGAAAGTTCAAAACCCTGCAGGGGAGTCCCAACTTAGCCCATCACAAGCTCTCATGGTCAACGAAGGATATTCCGTCTCCCAAGACAATCCGATCAGACTCGGCATCCCGGTTACAAGACATCCTCGACAATGGTAAAACAAGTCCAGCAACACCGCCCGAATGTGCTGACAAATCCCGATAGGAGCTGCACATATCTCGTTCTCAGGGCACACTCAGATGAACACTACGTACAACTAAAACCAGCCCTCAAGTTTCCCCGAGGTGGCGCTGCAAGTGGCTTTGTTTTGGACCAACACTCAGAGGAGCACTGGCCCGGGGGGTTTAATAAAGAGGACCCTTGGTGTAACACCCTCGATGCGACTATAGCTCCCACGTGTCGAGGCACGACTTAGAGACATAATCGCATTGAAGGAATATGTCGCAAGTTAGGCAATCTTCACAACATCCCATGTAATATGAATAATAAAGGGAAGAACATAGTTGGCTTACACTCGCCACGTCACATCAAAGAACATAAATAACATAACATCATCCAAAACACTCATGGCCCGACTACGGTGCCAAAATAGAAGAGAACCCAACATGCGACACGGCCCCGAATCAAACCCCAACTAGGAACCACTACTGATCATCAGGAAAGGAAACGTAGTAACACTGAGAGTCCTCATCGAACTCCCACTTGAGCTCGTACTCGTCACCTGGACCTGCATCTGGAGTTATAGTAATCTGTGAGTCACAGGGACTCAGCAATCTCGCACCCTCGCGATCAAGACTATTTAAGCTTATAGGAATGGTAAGGCAAAATATATGTGGAGCTGCAGCAAGCGACTAGCAAGTATGGTGGCTAACTTATACGCAAAAGAGAGCGAGAAGAGGATGCAAAGCACGGGCGAGAAGCTAGAGAACAACCTGCGCAAACATTACTCCAACACCGTGTCCACTTCCCGGACTCCGCCGAGAAGAGGCCATCACGGTAACACACTCAGTTGATTCATTTTAATTAATTAAGGTTCAAGTTATCTACAACCGGACATTAACAAATTCCCATCTGCCCATAACCACGGGCATGGCTTTCGAAAGTTCAATCCCTGCAGGGGAGTCCCAACTTAGCCCATGACAAGCTCTCACGGTCAACGAAGGAATAGAGCGCCACCCAAGACGTTCCGATCAGACTCGGTATCTCGGTAATTCAAGACACTTCGACAGGTTAAAACAAGACCAGCAACACCGCCCGAATGTGCCGACAAATCCCGATAGGAGCTGCACATATCTCTTTCTCAGGGCACACTCAGATGAGACTAGCTACGAGTAAAACCAACCCTCAAGTTTCCCTGAGGTGGCCCCGCAGGCAGCTCAGTTCGGGCCAACACTCAGAGGAGCACTGGCCCGTGGGGGGCTAAAATAAGATGACCCTTGAGTCTGCAGAACCCAAGGGAAAGAAAAGGCTAGGTGGCAAAAGGTAAGACCAATGTTGGGCATTGCTGGACAAGCTTTAATCAAGGCGAAATATCAAGGGGTTCCCATTATAACCCAACCGGGTAAGGAACGCAAAAATCCGGGAACATAACACCGATATGACGGAAACTAGGGTGGCAAGAGTGGAACAAAACACTAGGCAAGAGGCCGAGCCTTCCACACTTACCAAGTATATAGATGCATTAAGATAACATAGCAATATAATGATATCCCAACAAGTATGTAAATGTTCCAACAAGGAACGGCCTCCAATCTTCACCTGCAACTAGCAACGCTATAAGAGGGGCTGAGCAAAGCGGTAACATAGCCAAACAACTGTTTGCTAGGACATGGTGGGTTAGAGTTTCAACATGGCAATTGGGAGGCTGACAAGCAAAAGGTAGGCATCGTAGCATTGGCATAGAAAAAGAGCGAGCAAACTAGCATAGCAAAGATAGTAGTGATTTCGAGGGTATGATCATCTTGCCTGCACAGTTGTCAAAGTTGACTGGATCCTCACAAGCAAACTCAACGGGCTCCTCGGTAGCGAACTCGTCTCCCGGCTCTACCCAAACAAGACAAACAAGCAACAAGGATACAATCAACCACGTGCAAGAACAAGCAATATGATGAAATGATGATATGCTATGCGGGATGCGATGCGGGATGCAATATGCAAGATATGACAGGAAATGCATGAACCTAGCCTCAACTTGTAATTCAAAGGGTGCCACTGGAAAGATGAGATGAAATCGCTTGAAAATGATATAAAGAACGCCGGAATCGGAGTTGCGGTTTGGAAATGGCAAGCGTTTTAAGATATGACACCGGTCTGCGATCTACAGCAAGTAGGCATCTAAATGCAATAAAATGAACATGCTACAGCACCCAAACATGACAACAAAATACATGGCAGGGATGCACACAAGATGCTTAACAAAAGACTAGCACTGAGCCACGGCCAATTCATCCATTATGAGGTTCAAACAAGCATGGCAAAAACGCAATTGCAAAACAAATTTCAGACTTAGTGAAATTAACACTAGTCTGAAATTTCAGACCACGAAGCCCTCTTCGGAGCAACAAAACAACATGATACATGACCTGATTATGACAAAGAAGAACATGGCATGGAGCTACTCAACAAGCTTAACAAAAGTCCCTAAGTGACCTGGGGACAAAAGGGTTCACAAAATATACTAACAAGCACACAAACATAGCTCAAACACAATCAGTTTTCAGACTTAGTGAAAACTGAGACATGCTGAAATATAACTCACGAAGGCACGTAAACGAGCTCGATGCACTCACCACGGTGGAAGTCATGGCAAGGAAAGCATACATCCATTAATAAGGCACAAAATTATAGCTAGACATGGCAAGAACAATGGCATAGCATGCACGGATCAACTACAATAACATCGGCAAAATCGCAAACGAGTTGACGATCTGCCCAGATTCACCACGAAGCAAAAGTAGAGCTCGATTGACTCAAGCTAGGGTGCTCCATAATTTCAAACAAAGACATGGATGGATAGAACATAACATGATAAACAAAACTCCTTTACTGATCATCCTCAAAAGAGGCACGGATCACTAGGGAACAACAAGAACATATGGCATCATGAACTAAATAATCCCAGACTTGGTGAAAACTACTAAGTCCCTGAAAACAGATTTACCGGGTGCCTCACTTTGCAAGCTTGCACAAGTCACCACACACATCCTAAAAATGCATGGGTTGCACCTCTGAAAAGAAGACAAAATCCTTAACAAAACATATGAAGGACTCACAGGCATATCATGCACACAATGATCATGGCAAAAATGACAAAAGTCTAAGATGAACTAGCAGATCTGACAATTTACTCACGAAGCCTCCTTCTAACAGCATTTCGGGCATCAAGATGAGCTCAAATGAAAATAATGCAATGGAATGAAATGATGCACTCGTCGAGGCGAACAGTTTGATATACTATATGTCCAAATCGGAGCTACGGACGTGGAGATACGACAGGTCAAAGATTGCACAAAAAAATTAGAGGGAGAGGGGAAAAAGTCAACCCTAGGGTTTATTTTCAGATCTGAGCTCCGCACGGATTACGAGGTCGCCGGATAACACTGTAGCGCCCGAGGTCGAGGTGGCCGGAATTGATGGCCGTGGTGGCCGGCGTTGGAGGGGGCGGCCGGATCCGAGGCCGGTGAGACGAGGGGGCGCCGGGGCGCGGTCGTCGGCACCGGGCGGTG
>NC_057806.1:204559182-204568632 GCF_018294505.1 Triticum aestivum
GACGGAGGTAGGTGGCGGCGCCATGTGGCGGCGTCTGGTAGGCTAAGGCGGCAGCGGCGATTTCGTCCGGCCGGGTCGGACACGTCCGGCCGGCGCGAGGGAATTTTAGGGTTTCGCGTGGGAGGAGAGATCCGAAAAACAGGGGGGGGGCTATTTATAGGCGTAAGTGGAGCTAGGAGAGTCCAAATGAGGTGCGGTTTTTGGCCACGCGATCGTGATCGAACGCTCTAGATGATGGAGCAGAGTTTGGTGGGTTTTGGGCCAAAATGGAGGGGTGTTGGGCTGCAATACACACGAGGCCTTATCGGTCCCTCGGTTAACCGTTGAAGTACCAAACGAAGTCCAAATGATACGAAACTTGACAGGCGGTCTACGGATAGTAAACCAAGGCTGCTTGGCAAGTCTCATTCCAATCCGGAAATGTTTAAACCCCACACACGAAAGAAAGCTAGAAATGACCACCGGAGGAGAATGAAGCGCCGGAATGCAAAACGGACAACGGGGAAAATGCTCGAATGCATGATATGAACACGTATGCATATGCAATGCACATGATGACATGATATGCGATGCATGAAAACGGAAATAACACACAGAGACAAAGACCCGAACCCGAGAAATAAATATAACTTAACGCCGGAAACGGCAAGAGTTGGAGTACAAATTGGGAAAGTTACATCCGGGGCGTTACAACACTCCACCACTACGAAAGGATCTCGTCCCGAGATCTAGGACTGAAAGAACTTCGGGTACTCAGAACGGAGGTGATCCTTGCATTCCCAGGTAGCTTCACGGTCGGAATGGTGCGACCACTTGACTTTGAGGAATTTGATTGACTTGTTGCGAGTCTTGCGTTCAGTCTATTCAAGAATAGCAACTGGGTGCTCACGATAAGAGAGATCTTCTTGGAGCTCAATGTCCTCGAAGTTGATGGTGCGGTCAGGAGTCTTGAAGCACTTTCGAAGCTGAGAGACATGGAACACGTCATGAACATTTGCAAAGTTTGAAGGAAGCTCGAGTTGATAGGCAAGGTCGCCTCTCTTGCTGACAATCTTGAAAGGTCCCACGTATCTAGGGGCAAGCTTCCCTTTGATACCGAAACGACGAGTACCTTTCATAGGAGAGACACAGAGGTAAACATAGTCTCCGATCTCGAAAGCCAAATCATGGTGCTTGCTATCATAGTAGCTCTTCTGGCGGGATTGGGCTGCTTTGAGGTTATCACGAATGACTTTGCACATTTCTTCTGCTTCTGTGATTAAGTCATTTCCCAGCAGCTGACGTTCACCGGTTTCAGACCAGTTGAGAGGGGTACGGCACTTCCTGCCATACAGAATTTCAAATGGGGCCTTGCCCGAACTTGCTTGAAAACTGTTATTATAGGAGAATTCAGCATAAGGAAGACAATCCTCCCATTTCATGCCGAAGGAGATCACACAAGCCCTGAGCATATCTTCAAGAATTTGGTTGACACGCTCAACTTGATCGCTTGTTTGAGGATGGAAAGCTGTGCTGAAGCGGATGTTGGTGCCCATGGCCTTCTAAAAAGAATCCCAAAACTTGGAGTTAAAGATGCTGCCACGGTCTGAAGAGATCACTTGAGGAATACCGTGCAGAGAGACAATACGAGAGGTATAGAGTTCCGCCAATTGAGCTGCAGTGATCGACTCTTTGATAGGCAGAAAGTGAGCCACTTTGGTGAGCTTGTCGATGACAACGAATATAGCATCATTGCCACGCTTGGACTTTGGAAACCCAGTCACGAAGTCCATTTCAATGTGGTCAAACTTCCATTCTGGAATGGCAGGAGGTTGGAGGAGACCACCTGGCCTTTGGTGTTCTGCCTTCACTCTTCTGCAGACATCACATTCATTCACGAATTGAGCGATCTCGCGCTTCATTCAAGTCCACCAATAAGCTTGCTTGAGATCCTGATACATCTTCGTACTCCCAGGGTGGATGGAGAGGAGAGAATTGTGAGCCTCATTCATGATCACTTTACGAAGTTCACCTTTGGGCACAACAATACGATCCTCGAAGAAGAGAGTGTCCTTGTCATCAAGGTGGCAGCACTTGTACTTGGACTGACTCTTGGCAATCCCAATCTTCACCTTTTTCACCATAGCATCAAGAAGCTGGGCTTCGTGAATCTGGTCTTCTAAGGTAGGAGAGACTTGAAGGTTGGCGAGGAAACCTTGAGGAACAACTTGCAGATTCAGCTTGCGGAAAGCTTCACAAAGCTCGGGTTGATAAGGCTTAAGAATCAAACTGCTGCAGTAGGCCTTTCTGCTCAAAGCGTCAGCAATCACATTGGCCTTGCCTGGAGTATACTCGATACTCGGATTATACTCTTGAATCATTTCGACCCATCGAGTTTGCCTGAGGTTGAGATTAGGCTGAGTGAATATGTACTTGAGACTCTTGTGATCAGTGAAAATGTCCACTTTTCTTCCCAATAGAAGATGTCTCCAAGTCAACAAAGCATGCACAACTGCCGCCAACTCGAGATCATGAGTGGGTTAGTTCTTCTCATTAGGCTTCAGCTGGCGAGAGGTATAAGCAACAACTTTCTTCTCTTGCATCAATATTGCGCCAAGACCTTGGAGAGAGGCATCACAAAAGACCTCGTACGGCTTGGATTCATCAGGCGGAGTCAGAACTGGAGCAGTGATCAACTTCTCTTTCAAAGCGTTGAAAGAAATATCACACTTCGGAGACCAAACGTACTTGACGTGCTTCTGAAGAAGATTTGAGAGAGGCTTCGCGATCTTGGAAAAGTTTTCAACGAATCTTCGGCAATAGCTTGCGAGACCGAGAAAACTGCGGAGTTGCTTCACGTTCTGAGGAGGTTCCCAATTCACAACAGCAGACACCTTCTCAGGATTCACGGCAATGCCCTTGGCAGAGATGATATGACCAAGATAAAGAACCTCATCGAGCCAAAATTCACACTTGGAGAACTTGGCGTAGAACTGATGTTCCCTGAGCTTATCAAGCACCAAACGCAAGTGTTTGGCATGATCTTCCTTGTTCTTGGAGAAAACCAGAATGTCGTCGAGATAGACCAAAACGAAGTCATTGGTGTAGGCATTGAAGATGAAGTTCATCATGCGAGAGAACGTTGGAGGAGCGTTGGCAAGGCCAAAAGACATGACAGTGTATTCATATGAACCAAAGCTGGTTCTGAATGTTGTCTTGGGAATATCTTATTCACGAATGCGAATCTGGTGATAACCCATACGGAGATCAAGCTTAGAGAATACTTGGGCACCTTTGAGTTGTTCGAACAGCTCATTGATGTTGGGAAGTGGGTATTTGTTCTTGATGGTCTTCTTGTTCACTGGACGGTAATCAACACAAAGTCGGTCCGTTCCATCCTTCTTCTTCACAAAAAGAACACCACAACCCCACGTTGAAGAACTAGGCCGGATGAGACCCATTTTCTCTTGCATATCAAGTTGCTTCTTCAGCTCCTTCAACTCTTCAGGTCCGAGCTTGTAAGGACGTTTGCACACAGGTTCCGTGCCAGGCTCAAGTTCAATAACGAATTCAACTGGCCGGTGCGGAGGCATTCCTGGGAGCTCTTCTGGAATTTGAGAGATGGCATCCAATTCACCCTTCTCATTGAGAGAAAAGAGATGAATGGTATTATCCCGAGCAGCAAAGACAATTACATCCTCAGACGAATGAGTCAATTGAATCTGCCTGGCTGCACAATCAAGCTGAGCCTTGTGTTTAGAAAGCCAATCCATTCCAAGAATAAGATCAATATCCGAGTCACCGAGAACCATTGGAGAAGCCAGAAACTTGAAGTCACCCATCAAGATAGAAATATCCGGAACCATCAAACTGGAACTCAGACGCTTAACCGGAGAGACGACTTGCATAGCTCTAGGTAAAGCCTTAGTACTAAAATTGTTCTCTGATGCAAATGGGAATGACATGAAGGAATGCGATGCACCAGAGTCAAAAAGTACTTTTGCGGGAATATCATTAACAGGAAGGTTACCCATGATCACATCTGACGAGTCCTCTGCCTGAGCTGCATTCATCAAATTGACCTTGGCATGCTTGGGGTTATGCTTGACCACAGCTGTACTTGCCGATCTGACAGGAGGAGGAGGAAGACGCCTCTGGTTGAGACACTTGTTGGCATAGTGACCCTTCTGTTGGCACTTGTTGCACGTGACCTCTGAAAGCGGACGGTGATACAGAGCACTCGATCTTGGAGCTTGAGACGAAGTCTTGTTCTAAAAGCCAGGGTTGGGTGGGTGGGAAGAACCACTGCCACCTTTGCTCTTCTGCTGATACGGCTGACGGAACGGAGGAGGAGGAATCCAAAACTTCTGCTGCTTGGCCACTTGAGTAGAGGAAGAAGGAGTAACATCTCTGACTCGCTTCCTGGAAGCATCACACCTCAACTGAGCAGCCTCTTCCTTCAGTGCCATGTTGTAGAACTCATCGTACCTCAAGGGCTCAAAGAGAACAAGAGCGAGCTGAATTTCTTCTCTGAGACCACCCCTGAACTGATATATCATGCTCTTCTCATCAGGCACGTCCTGCTTGGCAAAGCGGGCAAGCTTCTGGAACAACTTGTTGTAGTCATAGATAGACAAAGAGCCTTGCTTCAGATTGCAGAATTCCTCACGCTTGCTTTCAACCACGCTCTGCGGAATATGATGAGCTCGGAAATCTCGACGAAAATCATCCCAAGTGATAACACGTCCACCTCTGGAATCCCTGTACTGCTGGAACCATTCTGCAGCTTGATCTTTGAGTTGGAAGGAAGCGAACTTGACAAAGTCCTCAGGTCTGACGTTACTGCACTCGAAATGCTTACACAGATCCACAAGCCAATCGTCAGCATCGGTTGCCTCAACACAATTGCTGAAAGTCTTTGGCCCGTTAGCAAGGAACTGGTTGAGTGTAGCAAAGTGACTCTGATTGCTGCCTTGATTCCCTTGACTGCCTTGATTGCGCTCTTGGAGAATTTGCATGATCAGCTGTGTGTTTGCATTGGTTGCGGCCATCACAGCTTGCCATGCCTCTGGAGGAGGTGGAGGCGGTGACGGATCAGGATTCGGAGTCGTGCGTGTTGGAGGAGCCATCCTGAAGAGGTTGACCACCATTAGCACATTGACAGATAAATATTGAAGCTGAATCCAGCGGAATGAAAATTGCAACATATAGTCTTCACATCCGAACAAAATGAATGAATGCATTCCTCTTGAAATGGTCACATATCCATAAATTGAGAAGCCACGTAGAATTAAGGTAGAGAAATAAATCAACAAGGTACGGGATGAGAACGAATAATCGGTAAGAAATCCCAATCTCAAACCAATATCCATGGAAGAAAAACTAGAGCTACTAGAATTCCCACCTATGAAACTTTTGAACCTTTCCGGTTATGCAATCAGGTGTTGGGGATACAGGGGAAGCATAATATCTCACCCAAACTAGCAAATCCTACATCCAGCTGTATCCATCCTTCAACACATAACCAAGAAACCTTCGGAAACCATCTACCTCAACCTTCGAAAAGCATCCGTTATACAAGTTATGGCGATACTCCCGAACTCCTGCCCCAGTACTGAGTGGCGTCGAGGTTATCTCACCAACAAACTGCATAAAAGAGATTTTCGATGTCGGCGAACATATCTCAAGTATTCCAGAATCGCAACGATAAAATTATGATGACAACACCTCAGAGCTCAACTCCCCGGGACACTTCCACTAAACCCCAGACAGGAGGCACCAAGACAGTATTCTCATCATAAGACATCAGAACGATTCCAAGATACTCGCGTGATCCTAAAATTTTTTTTTGGTGAAATTTGAGAAGAGAAGAGTCAAAATTCTACGCCAGGATGCCTTACCAGAGCGATGAGGAGACTGGGAAGTAAAAAGAATTCCTAAGCTCTCCGATATATAATTCCTAAAGACTCAAAACATTTTTCTAGACACAACTCGGTTTCTAAAAACGATCAAGCAATGGGGCTCCTAAGGTCGGGGAAGGCTCTGATTACCAACTTGTAACACCCTCAATGCGACTATAGCTCCCACGTGTCGAGGCACGACTTAGAGACATAATCGCATTGAAGGCATATGTCGCAAGTTAGGCAATCTTCACAACATCCCATGTAATATGAATAATAAAGGGAAGAACATAGTTGCCTTACACTCGCCACGTCACATCAAAGAACATAAATAACATAACATCATCCAAAACACTCATGGCCCGACTACGGTGCCAAAATAGAAGAGAACCCAACATGCGACACGACCCCGAATCAAACCCCAACTAGGAACCACTACTGATCATCGGGAAAGGAAACGTAGTAACGCTGAGAGTCCTCGTCGAACTCCCACTTGAGCTCGTACTCGTCACCTGGAGCGGAATCACCTGGACCTGCATCTGGAGTTATAGTAATCTGTGAGTCACAGGGACTCAGCAATCTCGCACCCTCGCGATCAAGACTATTTAAGCTTATAGGAATGGTAAGGCAAAATATATGTGGAGCTGCAGCAAGCGACTAGCAAGTATGGTGGCTAACTTATACGCAAAAGAGAGCGAGAAGAGGATGCAAAGCACGGGCGAGAAGCTAGAGAACAACCTGCGCAAACATTACTCCAACACCGTGTCCACTTCCCGGACTCCGCCGAGAAGAGGCCATCACGGTAACACACTCAGTTGATTCATTTTAATTAATTAAGGTTCAAGTTATCTACAACCGGACATTAACAAATTCCCATCTGCCCATAACCGCGGGCACGGCTTTCAAAAGTTCAATCCCTGCAGGGGAGTCCCAACTTAGCCCATGACAAGCTCTCACGGTCAACGAAGGAATAGACCTCCTCCCAAGACATTCCGATCAAACTCGGTATATCGGTAATTCAAGACACTTCGACAGGTTAAAAAAAGACCAGCAACACCACCCGAATGTGCCGACAAATCCCGATAGGAGCTGCACATATCTCCTTCTCAGGGCACACTCAGATGAGACTAGCTACGAGTAAAACCAACCCTCAAGTTTCCCCAAGGTGGCCCCGCAGGCAGCTCAGTTCGGACCAACACTCAGAGGATCACTGGCCCGTGGGGGGCTAAAATAAGATGACCCTTGAGTCTGCAGAACCCAAGGGAAAGAAAAGGCTAGGTGGCAAAAGGTAAGACCAATGTTGGGCATTGCTGGACAAGCTTTAATCAAGGTGAAATATCAAGGGGTTCCCATTATAACCCAACCGCGTAAGGAACGCAAAAATCCGGGAACATAACACCGATATGACGGAAACTAGGGCGGCAAGAGTGGAACAAAACACTAGGCGAGAGGCCGAGCCTTCCACACTTACGAAGTATATAGATGCATTAAGATAACATAGCAATATAATGATATCCCAACAATTAAGTAAATGTTCCAACAAGGAACGGCCTCCAATCTTCACCTGCAACTAGCAACGCTATAAGAGGGGCTGAGCAAAGCGGTAACATAGCCAAACAACAGTTTGCTAGGACATGGTGGATTAGAGTTTCAACATGGCAATTAGGAGGCTGACAAGCAAAAGGTAGGCATCATAGCATTGGCATAGCAAAAGAGCGAGCAAACTAGCATAGCAAAGATAGTAGTGATTTCGAGGGTATGATCATCTTGCCTGCACAGTTGTCAGAGTTGACTGGATCCTCACAAGCAAACTCAACGGGCTCCTCGGTAGCAAACTTGTCTCCCGGCTCTACCCAAACAAGACAAACAAGCAACAAGGATACAATCAACCACGTGCAAGAACAAGCAATATGATGAAATGATGATATGCTATGCGGGATGCGATGCGGGATGCAATATGCAAGATATGACAGGAAATGCATGAACCTGGCCTCAACTTGGAATTCCAAGGATGCCACTGGAAAGATGAGATGAAATCGCTTGAAAACGATATAAAGAACGCCGGAATCGGAGTTACGGTTTGGAAATGGCAAGCGTTTTAAGATATGACACCGGTCTGCGATCTACAGTAAGTAGGCATCTAAATGCAATGAAATGAACATGCTACAGCACCCAAACATGACAACAAAATACATGGCAGGGATGCACACAAGATGCTTAACAAAAGACTAGCACTGAACCACGGCCAATTCATCCATTATGAGGTTCAAACAAGCGTGGCAAAAACGCAATTGCAAAACAGATTTCAGACTTTGTGAAATTAACACTAGTCTGAAATTTCAGACCACGAAGCCCTCTTCGGAGCAACAAAACAACATGATACATGACCTGATTATGACAAAGAAGAACATGGCATGGAGCTACTCAACAAGCTTAACAAAAGTCCCTAAGTGACCTGGGGACAAAAGGGTTCACAAAATATACTAACAAGCACACGAACATAGCTCAAACACAATCAGTTTTCGGACTTAGTGAAAACTGAGACATGCTGAAATATAACTCACGAAGGCACGTAAACGAGCTCGATGCACTCACCACGGTGGAAGTCATGGCAAGGAAAGCATACATCCATTAATAAGGCACAAAATGATAGCTAGACATGGCAAGAACAATGGCATAGCATGCACGGATCAACTACAGTAACATCAGCAAAATCGCAAACGAGTTGACGATCTGCCCAGATTCACCACGAAGCAACAGTAGAGCTCGATTGACTCAAGCTAGGGTGCTCCATAATTTCAAACAAAGACATGGATGGATAGAGCATAACATTATAAACAAAACTCCTTTACTGATCATCCTCAAAAGAGGCACGGATCACTAGGGAACAACAAGAACATATGGCATCATGAACTAAATAATCCCAGACTTGGTGAAAACTACTAAGTCCCTGAAAACAGATTTACCGGGTGCCTCACTTTGCAAGCTTGCACAAGTCACCACACACATCCTAAAAATGCATGGGTTGCACCTCTGAAAATAAGACAAAATCCTTAAAAAAACATATGAAGGACTCACAGGCATATCATGCACACAATAATCATGGCAAAAATGACAAAAGTCTAAGATGAACTAGCAGATCTGACAATTTACTCACGAAGCCTCCTTCTAACAGCATTTCGGGCATCAAGATGAGCTCAAATAAAAATGACGCAATGGAATGAAATGATGTACTCGTCGAGGCGAACATTTTTATATACTATATGTCCAAATCGGAGCTACGGACACGGAGATACGGCAGGTCAAAGTTTGCACAAAAAAATTAGAGAGAGAGGGGGAAAAGTCAACCCTAGGGTTTATTTTCAGATCTGAGATCCGCACGGATTACGAGGTCGCCGGAGAACACTGTAGCGCCCGAGGTCGAGGTGGCCGAAAACGATGGCCGCGGTGCCCGGCGTTGGAGGGGGCGGCCGGATCCGAGGCCGGTGAGACGAGGGGGCGCCGGGGCGCGGTCGTCGGCACCGGGCGGTGGCGGCGCGCCTAGCCGGTGAGGTGGCGGAGCTTGGCGTCG
>NC_057806.1:204569110-204572067 GCF_018294505.1 Triticum aestivum
GTGGCGGCGCCACGTGGCGGCGTCTGGTAGGCTGAGGCGGCGGCGGCGATTTCGTCCGGCCGGGTCGGACACGTCCGGCCGGCGCGAGGGAATTTTAGGGTTTCGCGGGGGAGGAGAGATCCGAAAAACGGGGGGGGGGGGCTATTTATAGGCATAAGTGGAGCTAGGAGAGTCCAAATGAGGTGCGGTTTTCGGCCACGCGATCGTGATCGAACGCTCTAGATGATGGAGCAGAGTTTGGTGGGTTTTGGGCCAAAATGGAGGGGTGTTGGGATGCAACACACACGAGGCCTTATCGGTCCCTCGGTTAACCATTGAAGTACCAAACGAAGTCCAAATGATACGAAACTTGACAGGCGGTCTATCGGTAGTAAACCAAGGCCGCTTGGCAAGTCTCGGTCCAATCCGGAAATGCTTAAACCCCACACACGAAAGAAAGCTAGAAATGACCACCGGAGGAGAATGAAGCGCCGGAATGCAAAACGGACAACGGGGAAAATGCTCGAATGCATGAGATGAACACGTATGCATATGCAATGCACATGATGACATGATATGAGATGCATGAAAACAAAAATAACACACAGAGACAAAGACCCGAACCCGAGAAATAAATATAACTTAACGCCGGAAATGGCAAGAGTTGGAGTACAAATTGGGAAAGTTACATCCGGGGCGTTACACTTGGGCTCCAGAAACCCAAGGGAAAAATAGGCTAGGTGGCAAATGGTAAAACCAATGTTGGGCATTGCTGGAGGAGTTTTATTCAAGGCAAACAGTCAAGGGGTTCCCATTATAACCCAACCGTGTAAGGAACACAAAATCCGGGAACATAACACCGATATGACAGAAACTAGGGCGGCAAGAGTGGAACAAAACACCAGGCATAAGGCCGAGCCTTCCACCCTTTAACAAGTATATAGGTGCATTAAGATAAACAAGATAATATGGTGATATCCCAACAATAAACAAGTTCCAACAAGGAACGATCTCCGATCTTCACCTGCAACTAGCAACGCTATAAGAGGGGCTGAGCAAAGCGGTAACATAGCCAAACAACGGTTTGCTAGGACATGGTGGGTTAGAGGTTTGACATGGAAATATGGTCAAGTGGTAGGTATCGTAGCATAGGCATAGCAAAAGAGCGAGCATCGAGCAAGCAAAGATAGAAGTGATTTCGAGGGTATGGTCATCTTGCCTGCAAAGTTCTTAGAGTTGCCTTGATCCTCGCTTGCATACTCAACGGGCTCCTCACTCACGTACTCGTCTCTCGGATCTACCCAAGCAAGAACAACAAACAAAAGAAACACAATCAACCATGCGCAATGCTCAAGCAACATGATGCAAATAGGGTATGATATGCGGGATGCGATATGTGATGCATATGCAAGATTTGGAAAGGAATGATTGAACCTGGCCTCAACATGGAAATCCAAGAGTGCCACTGGAAAGAGGAGATGATTTCCATTGAAATCGATATAAAGATCACCGGAATCGAATGCACGGTTTGGAAATGGCAAGCAAAACAAATATGGCACCGGTCTACGATTAACAACAAGTAGCCATCTAAATGCATCAAGACAAATATGCTACAGCACTCAAACATAGCAACAAAATACATGGCAGGGATCCACTCATGATGCTTGACAAAAGATGAACACTGAGCTACGGCTAATTCACTCACTAACAGGTTCAAACAAGCATGGCAAAAGTGCAAAAGACTACTGGTTTCAGACTTCGTGAAATTGACAGCAAGTCAGGATTTTATCATCAGGAAGCAATGTTTAGAGCATGATAACTACATGCTACAGGATCATATCATGGCAAAGCAAGGCATGGCATGAAGCTGCTCAAAGCATATAAAAAAAGTCCCATAGTTACCATGATCCAAAAGAATCAGAAAATACAATTGCAACCACGTGAACATAGCAAAAACATAAACAAATTCAGACTTAGTGAAAAACTGGAGCATGGCAAAATAGATAACGAGTAGGCATGTTTACGAGCTCGATGCACTCACTACGGGGCATTGCATGACAAACTAAGTATATAACCAACAAATAGACATGGCGTAGACGCTAGACATGGCAAGAACAACATCATAGCATGCACGTATCAACAACAACAAGCTCGGCAAAATCGCTAAACATGTTAACAATCTACCAGGAACATTTTATAGCAAAAGTAGAGCTTGATTGACTAAAGCTAGGGTGCTCCATAATTGCAAGCAAAGACATGGATGGATAGAGCACAACATTATCTAAAAAACATCCTTACTGATCATGCTCAAAAGAGGCACGGATCACTAGGAAATAACATGAACATATGGCATAAAAATAATGACAGGGCAAGGACTGAAATTCCAAGTCCCTGAAATCAGCATCATTGAGTAAGCTACTTTGCATGCTTGTGCTAGTCACCACAAAGATGACAAAAATACATGGCATACACCCCTGTAAAGATGGCATGGCATTCTACAAAACACATGTAGAGCTCAGGATCATAGCATGCACACATTAATCATAGCAAAAATGACAAGTGCATTTGCTGAAACAGATTTGAAACAATCCTCACATAGCCCTCTTCCAACAGCATTTCGGGCATCAAGATGAGCTCAAATGAAAATGATGCAATGAGATGAAATGATGTAATCTTCGAGACGAACATTCTGATATGCTACACACACGAATCGGACCCACGATGAGGAAGTTATGGCATGTCAAAGTATGCAAAAATATTAGGGTTAGTGACGAAAAAGTCAACCAAGGTGGATCTCAGATCCAGATCTGGCCGGGCGCGGATCACGAGGTCCACCGGAGTCCACTGTTCACCGGAGAGAAGAGAGGCGGTCGGAGGTGACGGAGCTCGCCGGAGCTAGCCGGAGGAGGGTGGAGAGGTCGCCGGGCGGCGGGGATCCGGGCACGGCGCCAGAGTAGTGGGGCGGCGCGACGGGCTCG